>NC_041359.1:15427612-15472612 GCF_900634415.1 Cottoperca gobio
ATCATCAAACGAGGCCACCAAAACAATCATTCCAGGTTGTATGTTCGTCAGGTACGCCAGGATGTCTTTTTTAACTTTAAGAGTAATAAAAACAACAGAGAAACATCATCTCAAGGTTTCAATACACTTTTAAATTCAAAACAAGATTAAAAGATAAAGAAAATTCGTACTCCCTAGTTTCATATTAAGGTAGCCAAATTTGTCCACAACTCCATTTGTACCTGAGGTGGAAAAACACACACAACATGTGGTTTATCAAAAACTGGCCAAAAAAGAAACTAATCTCAAGATGCTCACCTCAGCTTTTTATCATATCACAGCATTTTCATCAGCTGATGGGAGTTTTTGCAATTATTGGAGAAAAGAAATTGGAAGTAAAGAGGTCAAAAGGATCTTTTTTTATGAGCACTTCAAGGATTTCCTGATGAAGATCATGTTTTATAACCGAAAACTTCAGTATGGCTGATTAATGGACCTTAAGGTGAGATTGTTGTCAACTGCTGCTTCCAAGTTCAAAAGCTTATTTGAATCTTTTAAAGAAAGTTTAAATAATTTACAGCACACCAGTAGGGGAGACCGGGGAGAGTTGTAACACTGTCAGTTTGACCAATCGGAAAAGAGCTACGGCTAACTTCAACCCACATGCTAAAACAGTTAACTATGTAATGGCTGCTCGGGGTGGGGATAGTTTTAAAGTCAGTTCTGGGTCTACAAAACCTGAACCCCAGGGGCAGCCATCTACATTTGCCACAACTGTGACAGTGATTGAACCCTATGGCCTATGTGACAAATGCACATTCAGGAATACAACTCTCACTCACACTCACACTCTCACTCACACTCTCACACTATCACACTCTCACTCACACTCTCACTCTCTCACACTATCACTCTCACTCTCTCTCACTCACACTATCACTCCCACTCTCTCTCACTCACACTCTCTCACACTATCACTCTCACTCTCTCTCACTCACACTATCACTCACTCACTCTCTCTCACTCACACTATCACTCCCACTCTCTATCACTCTCACTCCCTCTCTCACTCTCACACAATCACTCTCTCACTCACTCTCACTCACACTATCACTCACTCACTCTCTCACATTATCTCTCACTCCCACTCTCTCTCACTCACTCACACTATCACTCTCACTCCCTCTCACTCTCTCACACAATCACTCCCACTCTCTCTCACTCACACACTCACACTATCACTCACTCACTCACACTCACATTATCTCTCACTCCCACTCTCTCTCACTCACTCACACTCCACTCTCTCACTCACCACACTATCACTCTCACTGCCTCTCACTCTTACTCACACAAATTGTAAATAAAAGCATTATATTGTATTATATATTATTGTAGGTATAAATAATAGATTTGTCACTTTCAAATGTTCTCATCATTAAAAATGTTTTACTCTTTATTATTCAAAAGAGTTCTTGCATAAATTAGACAGCATGGATATCTTTTCAGCAAGTTACCTCTCATTGTTGCATGCGTTACAACTCACCTCATTAGTGGGTTAGGTTGTATCAATGGAGCTCTTTGTATTTGACATTAACTCACATAAAGTGTGATTGTGTTGAAGATGTCCAAGTGAGCTTTATTTGAACGAGACGCATAGGGTTATTATATATCAAAGTTTGAGAGCTCTAGCGAGAACAACCACTGAGCTACTAATGCTCAAAACAAAAAGTGTTACTACCGTCCCTGGTCTCCCGGAAACTACAGAATTTGCAATTTGAGTAATTTTACTCACCATTTACCACCACGACGTTCAGTCCTGGTCCCACATTATTAAACACATGACTCATAATGCTGTTGAGATACAAATAAGGTTGAGTTTCACACAGTCACACACATTGCCATCCTTAGTTAATTCAGGTACAACCGTATCAAACACGCACATTTTACCATCAAAACAGATCTTTGGTCCGACGACATTAGCTGCTCCGCTGGTGATGTGTAAAGCAAAATGGTGAGGCGGACAGACTCTAGAGAGGCTGCACTTTGGCTCAGGTGCTTTAGCAACTGAAAATGCAGATAGAAAAGTCCTTCTGATCGTTCAGGAAGTCATACATACAGTTAATGTGGAAGTCATGTAATGTTATTAACATGATTGAATTTACCTGTTCTGGAGTTTGGTTTTCTTTGATCTACGTCAATAAAGCCTGAAAAAAAAAAAGAACGGAGGCCGTGTTATCAAGATAAAACTGAATGAGAAGAGGTAGCTCAGGAATTCTGACGTAATAAGTAAAAATGAGCTCACTAAGAATTTTTCTTGTAGTCTCCAGTTGATCAAATGAATTGTTGGCAATCCCCCAGGTTATTAGGACGACAATGATTACAGCAACAATCTTAAAAACAGCTGTCAACCACAAAGATAGATGAAGATTGGCAGACGTACAACCAAAACGAGCTGAAATAAAGTAAGAATCTCACCTCGATATCTCATGTCTCCAATAAATCAGAGAACTTTCCGTTCCCAAAAGTAAATGCTGAGACCTTTGAAATGCACTTCAAGTAGTTCCTGTCAACAAGAAGTATTGTAGATACAGCAGCACTTTGGCACCTGATGATTCCTTTTACTATGCCTTCAAGGAAGGGTGTGCCACATAAAAAAACAGGATGTAGCATTATACACACGGCCACTCTGAACTAGACAATCAAGTTTCTGTCTTTTACAATGTCAAATATGAGACGGTAACAGATACTGTTTGTAGTGAACAATGCGGTTTGAAAACAGAAGATTAGGGAATGACTCGAAGAGGAGAAGAAAAGGCCACAAGCTTCATATTACAAATTGGATGTGTACATTTCAAAAACATATTTACAGAATCCGTGTCATTTATCAGTTTTCTATTTGTATGTACATGTTAGAAAATCATATGATGTGTGTCGAGTTATCGGTGTGCAAAAAAACGATGAACAAAAGTAATCTCTCACGAACAGCAAATTAATAAGCACAAAGACAAAATCTGTGAAGGAACTAAAACAGATGAGAAAATCTATTTACAAAACAACTTTGGCCCTCATTTGACCTGTTACAGGGACATATCTCTGCGATTAAAGCTGTTATTTTCAAAAGGCAAACCAGGTCAAGAGGAAGTGCAAACACTATTATGTTATTTCAATAAACAAAACAAAAAGGGCCTATATGGTGTGTTTGTCTAGGCATTTAAGTCTATTTTATTTGATGGATGGACAACACTGTTTGCACAAGAATTAGTGGTCACTGACTGTTCAAATGGTGAAAGGCATGATAATCCCCGAGGCCAAGCCCTCGTGTCAGTAAGCATCTGCACCGCTGATCCTTGAACAGTAGCTGAGTCCGAGCTTTCATCCGCCTGGAGGGGTCCAAAACTAAAATAGCATTTCCCTGCGGGCAGTAATGAACTAAAGTTATGACTGTTATTAAAGTCAGATAATAATAAGGTCATAATTTATCCATCAAGAAACAATGAGTAGTTGATCAGGGGAATTAAAAACCTCTGTGTGGTCATATTTTCACAAATTAACCACACTTTTACAGAAGGCTGACAAAAACCAACACAATGTTGGAACAGCTTCAGTAAACCAACTGAAAGAGTAAAGTATTAAACGCAGACTCTACGAGACAGGGAGACAAGATTATGTCACACTTTTACATTTGAATTCATATTAATTAATCAAACCACAAACTAAGTGCCACACAACTAAAGGAACAAACTTGAAAGCATGTTTCATATTTACAGTAAATGTGCTCCAACGTTACATGTTGCTATTTACAGCAAATGCCTAGAAACATTTTTCTGTCTGACAACTGGAAACTCTTTCCATCGTCCGCCTACATCTTGTCACTGGCTGCGTGTTTTTAGTGGCCATGTCGTTCAATAGAGGGCTGTCAATGTTACATATGAAATATTTACATTCTAACATGGTGTAATACTAAAGATAACCAGCAGAGGGTCTATGTGTACCACATGTTACTGATAAGAGGGAGCATTATGCTTTACATAACTGGATAACATTGTAGGAACAAAATATCCATGTTTTTCTAAACAATATGCCTGTCCACATAAGAAGATAAAGATAAAGCAGAGATATTCTTATGCAGGTCATGCGTTGGACAGAACAAGGACAATCCAAGCAGGTGGCGAACACATCAGCCAGTGCACAGTGTGAATACATTTAATAACCAACATAGATATAATGAACACGAGAAGATAAAATATTCGCAGTAGTCATCGTTGACATGATTCACACCACCATCAGTAACTGCAGAGGTCAACATAAATATTTCTCAAATGAACAGCAGGATATGAATTATATGCAGCATCAGTAACTGGAGAGCAAACCTCCTCATCAGATGTTAGAAATAACACTGCTGAGAGGAACAACAGATTGATTCCATTTCTTAATGTGTCAATCATACAAACTTAAAAGAGAGGACATAATGAAATGATTTTCTTAATAACGATTTATCAGTTCGAGCCGTCACCAGCATCATGTGACTGATCACATAATGTTCACTCGTGAGTCTCGAGCAGTTGGAGTTGTGGAAAATGTAGCTCTCAAAAAATATCACTCAACATCACTCAGCTGAGACGTCCATTATAGAGTCGGTGGACTCTGAACTCTACAGCAAATTTGCTTTAAGTGGGTTGATGTTAGCATGAAAAAGGGAAATATATTTCAAAGGGAACTGGCCAACTGGTAGAGCTAAGTGTGACTATGTTTTGCTGCAAGTCAATTAGGGAGTTTGAAACATCTGAAATGTCAAATCTCCACATGACGATTTGTATCATCGTCACTCATTCAGTGTCATTAACTTTCATGAACTAGCCGAAGGTGTCCATTCTTTATAATGCAACAACTGAAAATGAATTGCATTTATTACATTGCAAGTCAAAGAATGCTACAAAAAATATTATTTTGAGGTATATTTAACCACATCTAAGCAAATGATTGTCTTGCCGTTACATTATTGGTTGGCACCTACTTTAATTGTTTACATCGTTTTATTTAAATCCCTCCGTTCTATAACTCAATGTGTATTTATTTGACAATAATAGCACTTTGTTTACAATTTGTATTTGTTATTTTTTAACTAGATTCTGAATATTCATTTGTATTATTAAGTTAACTGGCATTTTAAATGAACAGTGGAGAGTTGATTCTCAGGGGAGGGGGGGGGGGGGGGGGATCAGCAGGATTAGCCTCAGGAGGCATAAAAGGTTCAGTTTCACTAAGTAAGATCCTTGATATTTAAAACTGGTGAAGTGTTGCTTTAAAGGTTAAGCCATTATTCACATTAAGTATGAATAAATAACACTAACAAGAAATCAAGTCAGATGAAGAATACAAATTCAGAAACATTTGGATCCACAGGTATAACTAATATATCGTCAGAAAATAAAAGAATCTATTTTATAGTTGATTAATCGTTAATGTTGTTGTTGTTGTTGTTAAGAAAGCAATGCCAAACATTCTTAAATGTGAGAATGTGTTGCATTTCCTTGTCTTAAAATAGATTACATTGAAGATGTTGGGGTTTTGGACTGTTGTTGGACAACACAACACATTTGATGACGTCACTATGGGTATTTTCTTACTGTTTTCTGAAGTTGTGTGGACCAAAGGATTCATCTATAATGAAAATACTCCTTAGCTGCAGCCCAACAAAACCCAATTCTTCCACAATAAACTCCTTAACAGCCAGGTTCAGCAGCATCCCCATCTGAGACCTAGTCCAGAAGATCCTGTCATGAGGAGAAGAAAAGAACATGACATGTGAAGTGACAAGGAAAGTAACAGCTGTGTCAGCTTGTACGGTGGGACGCATGACAGTGAAGGCTACAATCCGGGAAGCCGTGATGCACTGACCTCGTCTGACTCCTCTCCCACTGTGCCGGGCTCCATGTCACCTTCGCCCTCTGTCACTGCTGAACCCTGATCCTCCATTTGCCTCAGCTGGGAGTATCTGTATCTCGCCTCACTGAAATAAAGTTATGTAACAGACGGGGGGGGGGGGATGTGTTTATACTGCATTAACATTTTTATATAACCTTGTTAAGGCTCATTAATAAAGTCTGCTTACTTGACTGGCAAGCAGTATTTTCGGATGATCAATAGAGCAGCGACTATTGCCGCCACAGAGACGAAGATCACCGATGCAATAACCCCCGGGTGAATTCGCCTTAACCCGGCCTAAAAAGACAAATGAATCCAATCCAATGAGATCTAACAGTGGGGTAGTTAAAGAGCTCATAAACCTAACAGCTCAGTTCATGATGTGTGGCTCAGATAAAAAAAGGAAATACGGGCAGGAGATATGACAGCTGAACAGCGTGTGTGTTATGGATCACACTGGTGTATGACCCAAAAGCTCAACAGCAGGGGTGTGAATCACGGGCCAAGCAGGAAAGCGGATGCAATTTTGACAATATATGATCACTCACGTCAGAACTATGATCACAAGCCAATATCTTTTAAAAAGGCAGAGCTATGACTCGGGTGTAGTCATAGGTAAAGGTGCAAAAACTTTAATCTTCGTGGTGATAATTACGATCCACACGGGCTAAAAGGTTACAATTCAACAATTATTCACACATGAGGAGGTGTTAGATGTGAAAAACAATGAAACTGTGATGAGATATCGCGACACTATTATTTGTGTAATATCAATATATTTTTGGCCTCTCATCGCCTAATTATACTTTATCTTTATTCAAGGTGCTGAATTGCAGTCGAAAGGTATCTTTTAATGTCTGATTTGTAGCTTCCTATTAAATTCATCGAGCATATGCCCATATAGTGTGTGCAGAGACATCATGAACGGAGACACATGGACCCAAGGTCAGCTACATCCATTATTATTACAGTACAGTCTTTATGAATGTATGTTATTTCACTTAGCATTATGACACTAAGTGAAGGGAATTTGGCACCTGGAATCCAAATAAATAAGTAAAATAGTGAGTATTGTGTAATAAAAAAAAGAGCCTAACATTAAGTTTATATGATTTCCTCTGAAGGTCATCCAGTTTAAGAATTCAATGTTTGATTGTTCAACAAAAAAAAGACTTTTTCCCCCTCATATTTCCACTTCCACATACTGCATCAACACGTTTAACATCACAGACGCAGTTTAATGCACATTTAATAAACAGCAACTCTTAACACCACGCAATAAAAAAATGAATTGTTTGTATTGAATGTTTAGGGATCACATGTTATGTCTTGCAAACCAATCACCATTAGGCTACCGCAGGAATTTGACGGATGTAATTGCCATAACTGTTCACATATTTACCTGTTGTGCTGACATCCTTGCGACTTATCCCAAGCCCCAAATAGTCGGGGAAACTTGTAACTGTTCAATGCAAATGTTTTGTGCCTGACTGTAACCGCGCTGGGTCAAACGGCATGGTTGTTTACTTCCTGGTTGCTCTCACCTGTCAACCGTTCTCAACGCCCCAGCTCAGGAAACGTCATGTGACATTTGGTTTGCTTGTTTGTGTGTCACGTGGCTCTTTTACGCCTTCAAAACAGTATCCAGGTTTAGTTTCTGCTGCACGTAAAACATTATTACAATTAAAAAAAAAGACACCCTCTGGCTTAAAGTGCCACTATTTCTCCAGACAAATGTTCACAGATGATGAACCTACATTTCTACACTGAGTCATGCATCATAAGACAACACATAATGTTTGATGTTTAAAATGCAACACTGTTAAACATATGACAGGTGCTTAAGTACAGCATGTGTCTTCCTTAAGGCACTTGTTTAATTGTGTGTCTAGTCTGTTGTTTTTCTCCATTTCCAAGATCATGTTTTGGTAAGCATGTTGAATACTGCACATAAACTGTGTTGATTTAAAAACAAAAACAAATTCTGAACACATTTCTCTGACAGCTCATTTAATGACCTCGTCCCAGTACGCCGGCTGGGCCAACCGAATGGTCAGTCACTGATCCAGTTGGGGGTATTGTTTGATTAAAACTACTGGGAATCACAATGTGATGAATGAATATTAGTTTTCCTCTTCTTTTCATTTCATTTTTTTCCTGTCACTGTTAAGCGACAATTCATCTCAGGCTGAAAATGATGAATTAATCTCGTGTCAGCCGTTCATCAGGTGTGATCAGTGTTTTGGCAAGACTGATTAAAAGACCTGCCAGCCCCATGAGCTCCCCGTCTGTTGTTAGTGCTGGTTGCATAAAAAAAAATGACTAGTTACAGGATCACCTGTGAATACAGTTATTACAACAAGGGAACATTGTAACAGTGTATATATATCTATATCTAGATATACACAGTATGTAGTATTTAATAAGGATTGCCAGCATTGCCAGGACACATGGTAACTTCAATTCATATTTAATTCAAACATATATACACATACATCAACATATTTTCAATGACTTTTATTTCGACAAAATGACCCATACTGTAATACTAATCCAGGCTAAACCTACATGTCAGAAATCTTCTGAGTAAAACGAAGCTCCAGGATGTTCTTTCAAAAGGCTCACATATTCATTTGGTAGCCAAGACTTCCAAAAGGACTATTTCTAGCATCAGATGTGCTACTGAATGGGCAACTACTCCACTTCTTGCAAAAAGCATGCATCTGATTTATTTAGTCCCACTCCATTACACACTAACAAGACACAAAGCTCCTGTTTGTTTCTCAAAAACAAAAGCAGCAGCATGGAAATATTTTTATGAATGGGTTATTCATTCCCGATCAATAAGCGAGGCCTCAAAAAAAATGGATGAATCTATTCATCCCCTGTCAATAACTTATGATTCAATTATTTTGATTCTCTTGGAGCGTCGAGTCAAGCTAGTTCATAGTACTTCCCCGTCTTTGGATCGAAGTAGCAGTTCAGGCAAGGATCATAGAGCAGATTCAAATACTCGTCCTCCTTTTCCGGTTCATTCAGGGACTCATCCCGTCCTGCAGTGACGCAAGAAGATCACTCTGCAACACTTGATAGTAATTGTGCAAAACATACATGTAACAGTGGAACAGTATTTCAAATCAATGAAGTTTGCAAGGATAAGATAAATACATACAATTAATATGTATATTGTATTTTCTAAGTACAGTAGCAAAGGCGTGCCAGATATGAGTGAGGGCCTACTCTATCAGCTGGTAGTGGAATGAAATGAGAAGCTCGGATGGTGAGGTGACCTTCAGACTCCGGTGGATTTAAAAGTTTTCTGTCGCTGCCATTTTTTCCTCTCATCAATCAAGACCTAAGACACCCCAGTCCCTGTACCACATTATGAAGCCGTAAAGACATTCCCTGTAATCCCCGCTACTTTAAAGTGTGAGAATTTAGCTGTTAAATTGACAGGCAGTTAAATGCTAAAAAGGTTATGGAATGCTCCAGGAGGAACATTTTATCTTATCAGAACTTCGGCGACGATAATGAAAACTAATTATAAGACACATTGTGTAAGAGGTTTAAAAATGATGTTGTAAACTCAAAAGGTTTCATCAATTAACCTTGCCGATGTGTCTTGGGGGTTCAGACCTGTAATGAGCCTGTCTCTTTTGACCTATGGAGTTATGTGGAGGACAGAGAGCTCCACTCTCGTGGGTTTTTACTCTTAATTAGATACAGTTTCACACGCTTTCCCACCGTGTTGAGTGCAGTCTTTAGGTGGAAGCTTGGACACCAGTGGATGTTTCCTTCAGTTCTTTGCATTTGCACAATTAGTGTGGTTAATGTTAAGGCATTGTATTGTTTGCTCTCCGCCTTACTTTAAAGGACATTAAAAAAAGCAGTTTGGTGGGCAAAAGGATCACAATTAATGTTACTGTACCTCCGATTAGATCTTCCAAATTGTTCCATGTGTTGCCTGACCTTCTCAGCTGGCTGGGAGGCATAATGGGAGGGCTGAGCACGTCCATCCACTCCCTAGGTGAAAGACCATAAAATCACACAGTCATGACAACACATGCCATTACACACACCATCCTACTGTACCATGCACATCAAATTGCCTCCATATGACATTTTAACAATGAAGTCGCATCATTGTGTGCTCTCAGAAGTCCACCTAAGCCCCCATTGTCCTTGAGCTACTTCTCCTGCACACTTAGCCTCGCCGCCTCACAGTTTTACCTGAAGGATCATTTATTTGATTCCGACTCAAGCTGTGATTTCCATGTGTCCAAATTCTGGGCCAGAGTAGGAGCCTAACCTTGCCTGTGTCCGTGGGAGCGGGACTTACTTTCTCTCTAAATGAATTTATCTTCCTGGTCTGAGAGCTACACAGGCTACAACTACACATCAATCATTTCCCAGTAAAGTGCAACACTGCTCTTTTAGTACGGAGCAACAGATTACATGAAGAGAAAAAAGGCCACAAGATGAATTATTACATGAAAGCACTGCAGGATTCATTTGTCTAACAGAATTCATAAAAACGTTAGGCTATACATCAGTTGCACAATTATCCGTTTACATCTTTGGCCTCAATGACTGACTTTTCAGTCAATGACTGGAATTGGATCTTCTGGGGGGGGGGGGGGGGGGAATTGATTCTCCGCGCAACAAAAGGAACCAAGACAAGTGGGGAACGTGTTGCCTTCTGCTCATCGTTCGCCTCTGGACATAACATCTCGTAAGTGCACATCATAGCATATTTAACGAGGTACTATAAATCTTCTTCTGTACAACATTTAGCTGACATCAGACAATTTAAAAGTTCATTATGAATGATTGATAATGTCCCTCCCTCGGAAAGAAAAAGAAAGTACATTCACGAACCACTTTATAGTATGTTCACTAAACTAACATTTTGACATGTTAATACTTTCAGCAGGCTGCACTTAAAACATTTACATTTCTAATATCTTCTCAGATTAATTTTTACTGTTGAAGACTAAAGAGGATTTGATTTTTAATGCGAGCCGATGAATCCTCCTTGTCGTTATTACAGTCAATACTATAATAACAGAAGTAATGGTCCTTTTGTGATATGATATCTGGAAATAACTGCACTAGTAAAAAAAACAAAAATACCAAAGATGACAACGCTGCCTCAAATAACTGTTAGATAGTATGTCAAATAAACGATATTGTAATAACTGTATGAAATGGTTAGAAGGAAAACGCACAGCTTGCTATAGAGTAGGCCTATATCTCATCTCTCCATGCATTTACAGTGAGCCTGAATTATTTCTTCATTTCTAACCTCATGCCTTTAAAGTGATAACGTACGTTATCTCTATTGAGGCTCTGATTTTTCTTTCTAACAAAAGGCATTCACCCCACTCTAACACCGCCTTCACATTTTGATTGGCAGGAGCATAGCACAAAAGTTAAATAAAGCAATTTACAAGGACAAAGGCCTCCGCTACGGAGCTGCAAATTGAACTTCAAAAAGTTAAGAGAAACACGGCGAGAGGGATTCAATTCTTAAGATTTTCAACTAATTCTAATCCAGATACGGAAGAATGTGTGATAAAGGGAATAAATGAGTTTGATTTCATTTGAGTGAGCACATTGTTTTTGCACAGCAGTGAAGTATACTGAAATGAAGCCTTCCAAATATCTCCCAGTTAAACACTGTGTTTGTCTGACGTCCTGGTAATTGTACTGGATTTCACAATTGTCTTTATTGTGAAAACAATTGAATTGCTACTCCTGGTCTCTGTGACAGCCTGCTTTGTGTTTTTACATTTGGTATTCCAGCCAAAAGGCAGACACAAGCAAAGAAACATGTAAAAAAAAAAAGCCCTGGCAACATTAAGCACAGCAACAGGAGCGTTTTAGCTGTCAAGAAAACTGTAGCTTTCAACGGCGAGGAAGCCTTGCAGTGATGTCAAGATGCTCAAATAATACCCTGATAGAATTCATTATAATAGTGTCTCAGAATGCAATTCCTAAAAGAAAAAGGAGCAAAGACAACGACAAATCCTGTGCAGCTGCTCTTCCGATATGTAAATCAAAGCCAGCTTGGAAGTCTTAATTCAGTGGTACAGCTGCGGCTGCTGTAGTGCTCCGTGAGGCACGTCAGCGAGTGTGTTTGAGGTAGCTGTCAATAGTAATATTCATTTCAGTGGACATTCAATCAAACAGCATAACCCCACTGCATATTTAATCAGCCCCGAAAACATGTAAGCATTGAAATATGAAAATATCCAAATACATGGGAGTCGACACATGTTCACAACAAGCTTTTCATCAATAAATCAAAAGTGTTAGAGGAGGAGGTGGTTGCATATTTGAGTAGCGGATCTATGATGCAATCCCTTTGTTTTATTTTGTAACATGCTGCATGATTGTGTACACCCACTATGATATGGAGATGTGCAGAGACAGAGCTCGGTGAGGTGAGGCAGGGTCTCCAGAACCCTCCGAGGGCAACCAAGCAACGGCGCTTGTAAGCCTTTAGATACAGCGCAGATAGAAACGTGCGATATAGTATTATTAATGATAGTATTGAACGGTTTCTTCTACCTCGTCCTCTTGATTCAATATATTAAACCTGCCTCCAAGAGCTATTTTATTACATAAAAACTGATCCGACTAAAATGTCAATTAGGATTACACTGAACATAATTCTATTTCATCTCGTCTGGAAAACGACGAAGACCATTTAACTTCATTTAAAGAAAAGATTCCACTCTCATATCACTGCTACAGAACAACAATCTATAATGTCACACACACACACACACACACACACACACACGATGTACCCACTTTCTCTCATTGACAACTTCTAGTTCAATTTGGTGGTTTCTGGAGCGATATAATGTTCGTGTTCATTGTATATGCCTGAAGTTGATATTGGATGCAAAATAATAACAGTTGTAAATGATGCTGCCAACTTCTGCACGGGAAGCGCCTCTGTAGTTTATAATGCAAAGCAGCTGGGAGACTTGTTCCACCTCGTTTGACCTACAGCTTCAAAACAGAGTAAAGTTTATGTTCTAACCTCAAAAAGAAAAAACATATTGATGTGAATGAGTCTTATATTCCTGGAGGAGGCGTTTGCTTCAACGTTGATGTATTTCTTCTTGTAGGACCGCTGAAAGGCAGCGCTGAATGCTGAGTCTAACCCTTGCTTTGGCTTTTTTTTTAAGAGACTTGAACCAAAAAACTTTACGTCTAACATTAATTATCTAGAATATAAAAAGTGTCATAAAAAGCTGCCGGTGATGAATCTGACAAGCGTGATAATAAGTGAGTGCGCAGTGGGACATTTCTGCAGAATGAAAGATGTGGACTAGTTTAAGGTTTGTTGAAAAGCTGACGCTAAACTGAATTGTTGGCTTTAAAAGGTTGAATAGTGCCCAGTAATGTGCGAAAGATGTGGAATATTTTAAGGGTTGTTGAAAAGCTGACGCTAAACTGAATTGCTGACTTTAAAAAATGTAATTATACCCATAATGTCTGAAAGATGTGGAATATTTGGAGTATGAATAAGTCGAAAAAAACTTTCAAAAAGCTTGTGTGTGTGTTTCAAACTGCAATAATAACAATTACATTTCGCCATCGTGATGGTGACTTTAAAGTGACTCCTGTCCCAGAGCGTCCATTTCATAGATATTAAGCTGAAGCGCCGCTGTCAGTCTCCTGCTTATAGCTTAAAGACCGTTACTCCTGTCGCTTCATTTTTATACAATGAGAGAGAGGAGACCCTGCTGAACATACTGTGTGAAATGTGTGCACGTAGTACAAAACATTAGAGAATTAGAGAAGGTTAGAAAAGTCCATGTTTCTATTTCCCTCGTGAAATTTCTGGTTAATTAATATAGGATTTAATGCAGCAGAAGGATGGCACTCTCGAGGCTCACAGTGACACAGTGTGTTAGTCCATTTTCCTAAGTTTTAAAGTTAAAATGATGTATGAAGTAGGGCTGCATAATACTGGAAAAAAACAGACTATTCTATCCTGCAATATATATATATAATGTATTATATATGAAAACCATTTTTCACCAAATGACAACAAAGAAACTGTTTTCAAACATCTGTAGCCAAATTATTTCCACACGACTGACGTTGCGTTTGTTTTTGCAACCTCATCTTCCTTTTCTGTGTGTTTCTACTGTTACTGACGAACACTAACGGGGCTTGTTTTGGTCGTTTGATAAAATGATCAAAAAGGATTGTGATTGGAGGTTTGCTGTGTCTGCAGAACTGTGCAAGTTTTCCTTTTGTATCAAGCAGCAAAGAGTTGTAACATGACGTGTTTGAGTTCATTTAGCTGTTACTGAACAGTCCACCTCTCGCACACTAATGTAAAAATCCCCGTAGATGTATAGAAAATTGCATGAAACTTGAACTATGATTGTGTGAAAGTATGAAAGATATGAAAAAGTTGAATTAATGTGAGAAAATTAAAGTTTGAATAGAGTTTCTACGTTTTCTACTATTTGGAAGAGGTTGAATGGGTTTGAAGGTTTTTCTAATTGACTTCAATTATAACAAAACTTCAAACAATGTTGGATATTGTGAAAAGTTTTAATGGGATTTGAAACGTTGAATAATACCCAGAATGTATTAAAGATGAGAAACATTTGAAAGTTTGAATGGAGTTTCTATATGGATGTCTGTATGAGTAAATAAGAGTTGTTTTCTGAGAGTATAAATAGGTACGGTTGATAAAAGTAATAGCAATAATGTCCTAATTGCTTCCAGTGTTCACGCCCAATAATCTGCACTTGACCTTAAAAAAAATGACCTTTAACTGAAGAAAACTACAATACCTGGCATACACTCAATTTATTCATACTCATCTGTGAGCGAGAAAAGCCTCAATTTGCATATCTATCTGACAGTTGACATTTAGCCTTAATTCTGCAGTCACTGTTACTATCTGATTATGATTGTCAGGATGAGTTTCATGTACATGCAGGTACATACAGTCCACGTAAAGCCATTTTCTGTCAGGTAATACAAGAAATACATCAGTCTGGGCTTTGCACTTTCCTCATCTATTGTCTCTTTAACTCACCAAGACTTGGTTAGTAACAACCCAAAGAAGTTAGGTTCCTGGGGACAGCGTGCCGGTTCTTTTTAAAGAAAACGACTGTATTCTTAGCATGACCTTCATGCATAACATATACGCAGCTCGTGTGGTATAACTACACAAGAGTTTCCTTTCTATTCTTAGACTATGTCGACTTTGATGTTGATTTAATTATAAACATACAAATTTGGAGCTCAGCAAAGAATTTTCTTCCACAAATTGTGTTTGTCACATGCTTACTTACCTGGGGTTTGATTGCAGGAGGGGGTTCATTTCCTTCTGATAGTGGTGACCCTGATTAGCCGGCTGGATCAGTAAAAAAAAAAAAAAAGGTTGGGTTAAAAAAAAGAAATGTCACCAAATACTCATAACTCACGTACTTCTGTTTCCAAAAATGATAATTCATATTCAGTTATCTCCATTGGGTTTAAAATACCACCGAGTGATCTGTTGGGGCATTAAAATAATATCATTTCCCTCACAGCACTTCAAGATACAACATGTTTTTTTCAGAACGACTTATTTCATTTCATTCAATACAGGCTATAAATGAAGGCCGTTGCATACATCAGCATCACACTACTATTTCAGATTGATTGACAAATGATCGTTGTCTCTCAACAGAAATTGTGTATTTTTGACATTTGAACATTTACACAACCACAAATTAAGCTTAAAGCTTTTACAGTTTATGGAAATCCATATGTAACCTGTTCAGGTCAGGACACATAAAAACCTCTTCTATGTTGTGCGACATGCTAATTGGTACAAGAAGAAGGATCGCTGGCTTTCTGGCAAACAACCAGAGAAAAACACAAAAGAACACGCAGACGCAGAAAACAAGGCCGAACGCACCAAGAGCAAGGGATCAGTAAAATCATATAATGTGTTCAGAAATGTAATAACTATTGTAGGCTGACAAAGGAGCTGGATTGTATTTGTGCTGTTGGCTTTTCTTTTTTTTTTTTACGTAAAAATCTGCATTCTTTATAACTTGGGTCGAAGATAAGAATTGTTTCACATCCAATATATATAGTAATCTTCAGCTGTAGGGAACACTAGTGCGTTACCCTCTCCATCTTGTCAAAGCTAAAGACCATATTACAGCCTCAGGAGGCTATTTAAATCTAGTGCCTGTTTAAAGGCTATTACGTGACATGACGTTGATCAAGAAGCAGTCAAGCTGAAGCTGTAGTCCTTGCATTTCTTAAGTACATTTTAGCTATCTGTGTGCTCCAGTGCCTTCTTTATGTAATCCTCTTCTAAAAATAAGACCAGACCTAAAATTGTACCCGGTGGAATTCAGCGTGTAATATGTACTGATGATGATGAGTTACCTGTCGGGTGATTCTTTTGGGGAGGAAGGAGCTGAACCATTTCTGTACTCTATTTGTAATAATAAAACCCAGTGCTTCAAATGGTCATTTAAACTTGCATGAACTCCAGCATTAAAGGGAACGCTTGGGACCAAAAAGATTTACAAGTACACCTGCTGCTAACAGAAGTACATACTTATTTTGATCACCTCTTAATTCAACAGCAATATGTGGGATGTGAGTGAACACTGGCTGTGATGACTTGCCTGGAACACTAGCTGCTGTACTGGAGAGGTCTTAGCTTAAAGGGTATGGCGACGCGTTGGTCCTCAACACCGCCAAACTTTTAGTTGACCTCTGTTGTTTGACGAGTCTCCTCGACTGACATTTAGCTATCCTGGTGCTCAAGCTGCACTATCCCTCCCATACATATTCACCCCTGTGCATCACGTGCGGTGCTACGACAATCGGAAACAACCTAAAAGAGCTCTGCTCGTCTCTGATCAGTATTGCAGTAGACTCAATCACTTCTGGCGCTTTGCCTGCCCTTTGTTATGGAGACATAAAGCAGAAACCTTTGCTTCAAAATATTTGTTTGTAAAACTACGCCGTACAGCGTTTTCTGGGCTGCACAGAGCATTACAATGATGTCCAACCAAGATCATTTATTTATAACATCCGTTTTACTGCCTTATTTACCAAAGGCAATTTCCAGGTGATTGCCGGTGGATAAGCTCCGCTCGGTTTTCTCCTGCTTTTTTCTCTGTATATGCGATTTCTATTATTAACCCCCGTCGTGCAACTAACTGCCCTGGGAGAATTACAGGTCGAGCAGTATTACATTCCCGAATCTCAGACCTATCACTACTCTCCCTACTAAAATGATTTCCTTTCCCAACAAATCTAATATTAATAATCCTCCCTCGATTTTAAGAAATAGCTTGGACTCAACCTTGCACACCTGACCTAAATATAAGGAGCTCGCTTCCAAAATTGGACTTTTGGACATGTGTTATTTAGTGAAGCTACACCGGGCGTTTTTATCCCCACAGGAAAACTGGCTCAATGCCAGTGTTGAAATGAAGACATAAGTGTTTCTGGATATAATTCATTTTGATGTGACAGGATAAGTAAAGGACATGAATTGCTTCAGGTAAAGGAGTTGCTTCATTGTACAATTACAGAACTCATCTTCAGAACATCGACTCTGTTGCCGCGTAATGTGTAAGCGAGAGCAAAGCTTCGAGAGCTTCTGCCACAAACACCGACTGGCACAATGTCAGACAGGAGAAGAATTATCTCATCATGTTTATATGGAAAGCTACATCTGATAATTATCTAGTGTCATTTTCTTTTTTTTTAAAAGATGCAGATTCTGTCATTTTAGTTCAGTTAACATATTTGAGATTGGATTGAGTCCTTCACACTGCTCTCATCAATAATGAATTGTGACAGTCCCCCCTGTTATTAATAAAAGAGAGATGTGGTGGAAACTTTTAACAAACCTTTCATCCCATCACAAGCTGTATGTGTCAAAACTAACTATTCAACATCTACACTGGAGTTCATTGAGGCTGTCACAAAGTCACAGTGAAGGAAGAAACTAACGCTGCACAATATTGGAAAAAACTGACATTGCAATAATTATTCTCTTCTGTGATACGGTATATTACGGTTTGAAGAAATACAGGCGTTTCCACACGAGGTTTTGTAAAGTTAAATGGATCAATCTGGTGCAATTAGATGCTATAAATAAAACCGTTGTGCGCTCTCGTAAACAATGTAATCATTAACATACTGGCTGTAGGTTATAGATATGAAGAGTGATGACACAAAGTCACACCCCACACAGCACCCTTCACCCCGAGCCTTTCCGAGCCAACCTACTATAGCCGGGGAGCAGATCCTCCCGCAGACCCCGCCCCATTGAGAAGTGTAAAAGTGTATCATTATGAAACTGTAGGTAATTAATGGGAAACACTGGATTAGTCATGGAAAATGAAAACCATGCAAATGTTCCTTTGTTATCAACAACCAGCACAAAAGTTGTAGCATGACACGTTTGAGTTATTTTGCCGTCGTCGCACGTCCTGCGATCACACAGTCGATGCTGAAACCACATATCGCGCAGCCCTAGAAGAAACGGACTCTTTTCAAGCCAAGAGGGCTGAGTATTATCCTGCGTACAGACCTTTGAATGCACCCACTTTCTGTCTGATATAATATATAAGGTGAGTATTATACACCAACAAAAAGATTTTGTTTGGAGTTTTACTTTTTGAGTGTTTTCTTTCTTCAATCTGCCATCTGTAGCTGTAATCAGACGTCGTGGTCCAACGGACAAAAGGCTGACTTGACAGTTCTTACTTTAGTCATGTGCCCACAGGGGAGAATATGTATCACATCTGGATACATATTAAGGTATCTGACATCTAAGATGACACAATCTACAAAATGAGTTTCATTTCAGTCCCCTAGGAGTAAAGTTAAGTCCGGGCTGGTACCGTAGTTTCAGCAGCAGAGACAGACACTATCCTCTTCCAAGGTCCCAAAACCATCTCTTGTTTTTATCTTTCACAGACACTTATTAGGTCCTTATTAAAGTTTTATTTGTTGCGATGTTTCAACAAATGACAACAAAATTGGTATTTTTAAAATGACTTTTATGTCTTTTCCTCTCTCTATATATTGGCAAAGCATTTTCTTAATATGCTGATGGTGGTGCTGTTGCCATATGCATTTAGAATTCTAAATCACAGCGGCTGATTCGGGATTTGATCAAGTCAAATGTAAATCCAAACCTGTCCCCGTGGAAAACTTAACCGACTGTACAATCTAAAGATACATGTTTTTATTAGAGGCCGCATTACTGTGTCCTCTAAAAGGAACCATGAGATGATAATCCCTGCGGTCATACCACAATTCATTGTGTTCTGCTTGAATCTCAGTATATTAATGGATAGCTGCTATAACGTTGGCATCTGGATTCATTGTATTCACTGAGGATCCGACAGTGGACCCAGTGGGAGCAGGCAGGGCAGTGTTCTCTCTTCATAAGTGCAATGTGTTTATGCTAATTGGCCATAGATCTAAATGACCTTCAATAGCCAAGAGCAAAGTATAGCATCTTTGAATTCTAAAAAAGACTTATGGGGATCATTTCAAATGACCTAAATAATTTTTTGTCATTGGGGGGGAACCGTGGATATTATGCCAGTGTGCTTTTAAAAGCTGTAAGAGGCCAATTAATGTGTTGCTATCTCCATAATCTTTTGTAATGCAGAAAACACGGCGGTGAAAAGAAGGTGCATTAGCACTTTATGGTGGCATAAGTCGGGTGCTTGATATGGAAATTAACAAGGGTGAGGATCAAGCAGGGTCAAACAAATTATTCCAGACAGGCGAGAGAGAGAGAGAGAGAGAGGGACAACTTACTAATGACTGTAAATGGTGAGATGAGCGGCACATGAGTGTTGCTCATTAGTGCAGAATCAACAATAATAGATCAAAAGCAGCACAGGATGATAGTACAGACCATGGAGATGTGGGTCCAGGTAGAGGCGTCGTCAGTGCTCATGCTGATGCTGACATTACAGTGGTGGATCTGAGATGCACTGAGGCCCGAGGCTCTACATTCATCTTCCTCCTGCTCCCTTTTTAGACTTGCCAGCATTCGAAGCTCGTTGTCGCCATCATCCCCGTGCGTTCGAAGATTGGTAAGCAGGTTTAAGTTGTAAGCGCTGGAGTCAACAGGCTTCGGCGTGTTGTTTTCTTCTTCCTTTATCAATCGTATAAAATAAATAAATAGAAATGACTAATTTGGAGGTAATCCCAACAACAACGCCGTGTCACACATACACACTCAATCCACAAAGTTGATAACATATTTTGTGAAAGCAACAACGTCGAGTAAATAACAGAACTGCAGACAGAGCTCAAGGCGATGTCGGACATCATTATTTGACCCTCTAAAGGGAAATGTCTTTTAACAGTAGATCTATTGATTAAATATAGTGCTATGCTAACTTGATTTGTGCAAGAAAGCCTGGTGTTGCCTG
Source organism: Cottoperca gobio (assembly GCF_900634415.1). Lineage (NCBI taxonomy): Eukaryota > Metazoa > Chordata > Actinopteri > Perciformes > Bovichtidae > Cottoperca > Cottoperca gobio. Next base: position 15,447,988 of record NC_041359.1, read on the forward strand.
CTGTTAAATCAATGGCAGTCAATAAACCAGGTCTGTAGAGAGGGAAACAAAATCCTTGTCATATTTCTCTGACAACCTTTCAGTCAAAGCCTTCACTGCATGCTGCCTGCTTGAGTTGGCAAAAATCATCAGTCGGGAGCTGCACCGATGAAGGATGCTGGGACACGTCTCAGCAGTGAGTTGCGTAAATGCAGAAAGCAACAGCCAAGTGACAGATCTCCCCTCAGGCCTTGTGATCGCTCCAGTTGACTATCCTCTGATCCTGGATCTTTTCAACTGGAGAAGCGGCCAACCTCAATTTGTAACAGACCGTAGTCTGATCCTTCTCAGCACGGTATAACAAACCTTTTCACAAGTCTTCCTGAGCTCTGCCTCTCTGTCACAAACAAAAATAGAACCACAGCACTCTGTATACGGTCTGTTGTGTATATATAAGCAGTACCTTGTGCTGTGTGGAGTCATTTAATTTGACTTCTTGCAGGAGTCTCCTTGATAGCGATACACTGCTCTTCTCGTCCACAACCTGGTTCACTATCTCTGATCCACACGGGACACACTTGTTTTCCTGTCTGCTGGGGGTCACACTTGGTGAGAGGCAGCGCGTGGGGGCGATTTCAGCAGCTTTAGCTCTTCCACTGGATGAAGACTGCATACTGGTGGTCGCTGGACTGAGCCCTGTGGGTGTTGTTCGCTCCATGTTATGAGATTCAGGATGGACTACAAGTTGCACATCCAAAGTTGGACTGGGAGATCTGGGAGAGGCAGGGTTGAGCGTGGTGGAGCTCTTATCCTGAAAGAAATACAGGGGACAAATGTTGATTTGAACACTTATTGTAAAACCCCTGGTAAAAAAAGGATGAGTCATTATGACCTAAGAGTTTGTGGTTTCTAATGCAACCTCAACAACATCACTGTTGTGTTCTGCCCTTTAGATTGATGTGTGCTTAATGAAATATGATAATGAGATGGCAAACAGTCATTGGGATTGACCAGGTGTTGGTGGCTCAGCTTTAAATTAACCTCACATTTTAAAAGGGTAATGGCATTCTCTTAAAGTGTGCTAATCTTTCCCACCTTCAGATCCAAAGTTAACACTCAGTGATGTAGTTCACAATGTGTCGCCTACCAGTCAGGTTAATACACCCGCACATACAGACACAGTACATGGCTCTTTTTTTTTTAATATTAAGAGAATACTCCACTCAAATCCTACATTTTGAATATCAAACATTCACCCATTGAAAGATATGTGATTCTGAAACAGCTGGATTCACAACAGTGTGTTTCACTAACGGCATTATTCTGCCCACATATTAGTTTACTTACATTACTTGACAAAACCAATAATTTATCACTCGATTTAATATCTTAGTTTGACAATTAGATATACAATTCTTTTTCATTTTTAGGAATTTCAAAAACAACAACTTTGAAATACACAATGCTGTAATATATTTTAATATATTCCAAGTTTTCAAACCACAGTTTTGATTATACTTACAGGCAGATTGCCGGCACACCTACACTTTTTAAGTTGATAATATAGGCATTGTTTTTCATAAATTAAACAGATTGAAGCTTCCATCAGAAGTGCACTCTCTATCTCTTCATTTCTTCCTTCTGCTCTCTTTTTGAGGCATTTTCTTTCATCTCTGAGCTTCGTTTTGGGGTGAAAGGCCATCATATGCCCCTTGAGGTTTTTATCTCTTCTGCTCCATATGTTATTTGTTTTCTCTTTTCTTGTGCAAGTGAATAAACAATGAACTGGTACGAGTGTCATGAAAGCAGTTGCTACACTACTGTATCCATTCTTTCAGTTATCATTGCATTAAAATAAAGGCATTTCCCTAAAAGATATATGGTATATGTACTTTTCTCTATTTTTTAGGTCTGTTGTATCTCTGTTTTTTGAATGGTTCATACACTGCAGGTTCATCGCTTTGTTTTGCTTTTAATATTTCTCTATGTTTAAGAACAAACGTTAGCTCAAAAGAATTGCATGAAACTGATGCAACTACTTGAAAGATGATATTGCTACAAGTTGTGAAATGAGCAACCTGCCATAAATGAATGGAAATCAAAATAAGGCCAACTTGAGTCAGATGGATAACCACATTCGGGTTTATTACTATAAACAAGTCTTTTGCTGTGTCACTACACTGAATCACAGTGACGCCTCTAGCATATTGCCGTGCATGTGACTTAGATCCACCGATTAGAAGTGAATTTGGAGGTGAATGAAGTCATACTTCGTCGATAACAAGAGAATGCTAACACGAGGCTCGCTAACACCAACAGGACTTTTAAGAAACAGGAGGGCCGTCTCTCAGGAGTAAAGTTGACATACTATTTTACTTCCTGCGCCCCCCCCTTCTGCTCCCTCTGCCCAAAGACACAAGAGGATTTAAAACAACGACAAGAATTTACTCGACACACTAGAAACCTCGAGTGAGAGCCCCTGCCTGAAGAAAGGCTTTAAAAACACGAGGGACAAACTAAGAAGAGTCTCCTCCCCACATGCCAATTATCACAAGAGAGGATTCACTTTCTTCCACCCCTGAACTCCACCCAGATCTCCCTCTCCCCCTCCTCGCCCCCACCTCACCTCTACCTGGAGTTCACTGACCAAATGAAAAAAAACTCCTGGAACTAAATGTAGCCCTCGTCCCTTCCCTCTCCCTACTCCCATTTTCTCTCCCCTCACGCCCCTCCACCTCCACCTCCACCTCCACCTCCACCACTGGTTTTAAGCTCCCGGACAGCTTAGACAAATGTGTCCAAGTTACATCATGTATATAATGTGGATTTTATTATTTTAACTGTAACCTGGATAAATAATAGTAGCAGCACACCAGTTGTCAGCACCTCTAAACCTCTCGGGAAAGGTGGCGGCGTTACGGCTATATTTAAAGACTCCTCTCAATAGAAGCAGGTATCATGTGGTGATTGCGTCTCCTCTGAATATCTTTGCACCGTGTTAAAAGGTACAAGAACAATCCTGCTGTTAACAATTTGCAGAACAAGTTTCGATGGATTTAGTTGAGAACTGAACTGCTTTTCTGAAATTTTCTCAACATATTTTGCGATTTCACCGTTCACATTCATAATCCCAAAAACAAAACTGCCAGGGAATTCTGTAGTCTGTTTGAAACGTTTGATCTGTTGCAGCATGTGAAAGGGCCAACACATAGCCAAGGGCACCGACTGGATTTGCTTATTCACAAGGGTGTTGATATTTCTAACATCTTCAACAGGAATATCAACAATTGTCGTGCATTATTTACCGCTGTTGAGAAGTTCGCCAATCGCGAAACACAATAAGCCCCTTAATTCCTATTTGTCAAGCGGTGTAATGAGTGCGCATCTATTCATAGTGAAACTACTGAGACTGTCAGACTGTCCAAACATTCTGCCGAGTCAAACACGGAGCTCCGTGCGAGGTGCTGTCGGAGCAAAAGTCAGGTGCATCTAGGAGCGCGATTAATCTGCGTTAATATTTTTGTCGCATAATTTTTTCTGTGTTTAATTAATCGAAATGAACGCGTTAATTCGACAGCCCTAGTACACATATAATAAAATGTGTAGCCTATACACCAAACACATAAATAATGTTTTAAAATTTCAGTCAACTAAAATGTGCGTCGTAGCCTTATCCCCTAAATGTTGCCGAACCTCATTAGCAGTGTCTATCCGTGAGCTTCCCTATGTAGGCCACTTATAGATTCCAAATCCGAAAAAGAAAAGTTTTGGAGGAAAATAGAGATTTTAATAGCGTGTGCACATATTCATTTGGAAAAAAAAAGTAATATTGAAAAACATTTCTAGAACGAGCACACCGTGCTTGAAAGTATCAGGCGAGAGAAAGAGAGCCATTTCGGAACTGCTGCGAAAATCAAAGCAAGAACTGGATCAAATCTCCAAACTCCACTACTGCTGCTAGTTTTGTAGCAGCTCAGGAGCTAGTAAAGCATGGAAAGCTGTCCACGGACGGTGAATATATAACAGTTTATAAAATATCAGAGCATGATATAGTTCAGAAAATGTAAGATATGCCCGTCTCCACAAAGACCGTCAAAGACAGGGCCATAAAAGATGATCCTGCAGCTGGGGAGCTGTCTAGAGTGCGCTCTTTCTCCAACGCCCACTGTAGAGGGAAGGATATGTCCTGAGATGTTATTTCAGTGCCTTATTAGAACTTGGGGTCATCACTGCATTCTGACAAAAACATATAGCTATTATTAATGTTGATAGAATCATTTAGACTTGACCCTGAGTTGTTCCAGGGGGACTGTCCCTGTAGTTAGTTCACTGTAGGTCGTTCTGGATAAGAGCGTCTGCTAAATCAGGGGTCCCCAACCACCGGGCCGCGGACCAGTACCGGGCCGTGGATCATTTGGTACGGGGCCGCACAGAAAGAATATAACTTTTATTTTTTTTGTGTTGGTAATATTTATTGTAAACATTTTATTTACATTAGTCTGCAGGGTATTTTATTTTGAAAAACCACAAGCTAACAAAAATGATATATTACAATGTAATAATAATATAAATAAAGTGCATAATATAAAATGGAATAATTACATTTACAATATATATGTAATTATTAAATGATATGTTTTGCACTTTATTGAATAGTGAATAAAGGTTGGGGACCGCTGTGCTAAATGACCTGTAATGTGATGTATTCATAGAAAGAGCTCTCTAGCGCTACTAGTGGTCAGAAATGTTGGAGCGTAGCCTAAAAGAGTTGTGGTTAACCAATATGTGATCCTGGTGGATACCTGACGGAATAGCCAATGTGTTCCAACTGTGTTTTCTTTGGATATTACAAACAACTGTGGCTCTCATTACCCTCTCACTCCCATGATGTCCATCTCACAGAAAAGTTGTATGTGAGAAGCCAGAAAACATAAAGTGCCCTTCTTTCTGCTTTTGGTTTCAAAATACAGTACACTGGATCAAATGCTTACTCTGCTTTCACAGAAGGAAATGACATGCTTAATGTTTCACCCTCTAACCATAGTTCATGCCAAGTGATGGAAGTCTTAATGTGTTAATTTGAAAAAGCACTTCTTTAAACACCCCCCCCCCCCCCCCCCCCCAGACACACTTTTAGTGTTATTTCATTGTGAAATGTTGTAATTAAAAAAAACGTCTGCATCCATTTTCTTTCAACCTTAGATGATTAACACAGTAGCTGTCAGTTAATTTCCCAGAATGCCGATGGACATTATCTAAAAAGTTACATTGTTTGGTTTTAACATGTGAAGGTGGAGGGAGGCAAGGACTAACTCTACAAGCTATAGAGCTATAGCCTTGGCAATATTCATGGCAACAGCAAGTGCATTGTCCTGGTTTCGACAGCAGAGCAAGTCTTTTGAAAGATAAGAGAGAAAGAAAACACACTGCACACAACATTCCACCAATAAAAGCCCAGGCACCCAGGTGGGTGGGTGTTTGTTGCTTTCAGAAGTGTTTTGATGGCTAATTATTAGAGCAGTGTTTCAAATCAGTGTTTGAAAGGCTAGGTGATCAATTGCTTGGCCAGGCAGGTTCTGTCTTGCAACCTGTGTGTGTGTGTGTGTGTGTGTGTGTGTGTGTGTGTGTGTGTGTGTGTGTGTGTGTGTGTGTGTGTGTGTGTGCAGTGCGATTTCTCCTTACAGTGCCAAAAGCAGCTACTTGTATTTTCCTCCGACTTTTTGTTTGTTTGATTGTTTTGGGAAGTAGTACAAGGAAACGCTGCTGATAATAAGTTAATAATAAACTATTTTTGGCTTGTAAGCAATGTAAAATGGCAGCCAAGGAAAATTGAAATGTTGTGCATGTTCAACCGATCTAATTACAGACATAAAGCCAAACAAAAAGTAAAGTAAAGACAAATGTCAACTCAGGGAAGGGTTTTTAATAAAGTGCAGATATAGTACCTGCAGTTTGCATAGGTCACCATAAAACAAACAAACAGAGCCTGTTGTGTACTGTTACCAGATGAGCCCAGTGGGAGTTCTATACATGCACATAATATCAATGGAAAATGGTAAGTCTTGAGAGAAGACCTGAGTTACTGATACCAAAACCTGACAGAATATCTTCTCCTGTTGACTCCATTACAAAGGACCTGGAAATATAATGACGCATTGTCTATTTTGGTACCATATCCATATCATCATACAGGAATGTAGCCTCTGGATGATCAAGAAGGTAGAAGATGCATCAGACATCAGACTTGACACATGCATGAAACACACGTTTCCAGTTTTAGGGTGGATTGTGTCTTTAACGTGGTATTATTACTTTAATGCCCAAACACTTTTATAAAACTAAACTAATCAGCTGCGTGACAAAATTAGGTTCTGAAGTCTGAATTATCAGACTTATTATAAAGTTTTAAATAAGTAAAAGCAATTAGCATTTCTTTGAAGTTCTTTATACTCAGTTCAACACTTTAATTTCCCTGCTCAGCATAAAGAAAACTACTATTAAGTCTCAGAACCATTAATAAATGATCTGATGATAAATAACCCAACTGACCTTTGAAGCTAAAGTATTCTGCAACTAATCAAATTAAACTGAATCAAATCAAAATGTGGAAATAAGGCGAGATATTCTAAAACACTGAATCTTTGCTGATGAATTGAGGTTAAATCAGATCAGAATACATGGACCGATCCTATTTTGGAAATCTGGTGTTTGTCCATACTGTTAGTGTTTGCAGTGTGACACACACGTTTGCTTGTTTATGGTCATTACTGTCAGAGAAATAAATCTTGTGTCAGAGCAACACACCGTAAGATGCCATTTCAAATGTGTGCGCATTTAAAGTACCGTCAGCGTGCGAGAACAGACATACCTCATCACTTTCACTGCCGATAAAGTCATCCTCAGGCTGGGCCTCGCACCGCCTCCCACTTCTGTTCTCAACCGGATCATCTTCCATCTCCACCTTCTCCTGGTCACCATGGCCTTGCCCTCGTTTGGGTGAGTGTGGCTGGGACGAGAAAGTGAACACCTCCTCTTGCAGAGTGAGCTGGGGCTCGGACCCCTCATTACTCTCCCAGCTGCTGAAGACCTGCATGTCGCCAGACAAACCTGGACAGACCGAGCAGGAGAGACACTCTGCTGGTGTCGGAGCAGCTCCTGAACCTTCCTTGGCGGGACTGCAGCTACACTCATCTAAAATAAAAGAACAGGAGTAAATACTATTTGAAACATACATTGTTGAGCGTGAATGTTATAAAATAAAGAGGCCTTGACTGTATACAGTTGTATAATACATGAACACATCTTTGAGAATACACATGAAGGTCTGAAGCACAAAGACTGAGTAAGAAATAATGATAGGAATGTAATTACACGGAGCAATAAATCCTTTCTATTTTTTCATCAAGTGACTAATTTCATTCTAATTTCATTTGATTATATTCACATAAAAAAAAAATCATAATATCAATATGCAAAATTGTAATGAATTCCATTGCTTGCCAAAGGACAACATTAATTTCTTCGGCACTGATATTTTTGGAGGTTTTGTTAATAGCCCAGCGATGCTTATACCTTAATGACACTGTAAACAACACAATCAGTGGTGAGAACAGAAGTTTACTGCAAAGTTATCCCTCTGCCACAAATGACAGCTTTGTCCAAACATCCTTAAAAATCTAACGGACATATTTTCCAAGCAACTATTGCTTATGTTCTGCTTTAATCATTTGCTTTTCCATTTTATTAAAGTAGAAAGAGAACATTTCACAATATGCTCCTGAATATCTGGGTTCAGGCTTCTTCTTCTTCTTTAATGAAAGATGCAAGACGCACTGAATCCTTAAACTCCACGATAGCCCTGAGATCAAAGGAACAGGCACCTCTATCTGAGTGAGCACACTGAACCTCACGACAGTATAATCACTTTCTCTTATTGCCCACTGTGTGGCAAACCCTGGGCTCAGGAGATGCCTCTCTGACTTTTATTTAATGTGCCACATTACCATTAATGAACTAACTACTTTCTGTCTGTGGGCCGGGCTGCGGCAAAGGAGCTTATAGCTGTGAAGAAACGTCCATAAATGAGCTTTCAGAGCACGTGCACTCATTTTGTAAGGACAATGATGGTGTAGGTGGGTGTGTGGCGTGTGTGTGTGTGTGGTAGTGGTGGGGGGGAGGGGTTTCTTGGACTGGAGTAGGAGTAGGTACTCCTACAAAAATCCTGCAAATGGCCTTGACGTGGGCTATGGAAAATTAAAAAGGGGGGAACAAAAGCGACGGTGTATGCAGCATAGACTGAGGATCATTAAAATTCATGCAATATTTTGAAGTGATTTAATTTAAGAGTAGAAATAGGTAATTTCCTCAAGTATAAAAGAGCTCCTTAGTAAAAATCCGAACATGCAAAGTAGATACCAATATCCCTCGATATGCATATTACTCTCCTTTGTCCCCTCCCTTGCTGTCTTTTTAGATTCTTCTAACCATCACTCAGTCTGAAAGTGAACACGTCTTCCTGCTGCTGCATCTGCTGCCATGCTCTCTGTCTATTCACAGCAGATGTGAGCCTCACCTGCTGTTAGGTGCTTTGTAGTTTCTGTTAGGGTTAGAGGTTGTTGCTCGCTCTCTTGCCTACTGGGTGGAGAAGTGCACTTCTCCCTGGGTTTACCTCTCTTTCGGTGGCCACCAGGAACAGCACCTAGAGAGGCTGTTTAACACCAGAATTTAACGCCGTACCATAATAAACCGTGGTACATTCACCAAAACCATGCTGTGTATTCCAAAGACACGCAGAGCACACAAGATGCAGTGTGCACAGCTTACCTGACGATGCTCGCCTCTCTCTTCCAGCGCTGTAAACTTGAAGCTTCTTAGATCCCTGCTTGTCAAACACTCTGTCTTCTGGGGGATGGGGCTGTAAACTGCCAAGCGTTGCTACATACAGCACTTTCAACATTAGAAAAGCTTTTTTAACACAAAACAGTCAAACAATGTTATTATAGCCTGCCAAAATCATATCTGTGAAATGATTATGCACTGTGAAAATCCTTATTAATGAAGGCATATCAGCAACTGAGCTTCTTACATTCATTCAGTGCAGGAAGAATACATCCAGCTTCATTATGTTCAGCTGATTAAGGAATTTTAATCATCGGTTTCTGCATTCAGTCATCCTCAAAGGATGGTGCATTACCAACTGTAAAAGCTGTTATTAGGTGCTTGGGAGAACATACTCCGCCAGAGCTGGGCTCTTGTTTTGGTGATTCATATGTGATGCTTTTACCGATGTGCAAGAACAAGCGGTTGCATTCTTAAGGCGAGGAAGAGCTGTAATGATAGGAATACAGCGCATGCTTTTACAGCAGGCAGTGCACTTTAAGGCACGCAGCTATAAGCCTGCTCTTCATTGGAGCACATTATAGTCACATGCCAGAAGTGAAGAGAAACTGAGTGATTTTCATCTATGAAGAGTCTCAGTCCCCGAGGGCACAAGATATTCAGAGGTACTTAGTCAAACTAGACTCACTAGCGAGTCCTGGTTCTCTAAATGAAGTGGAAAAGTCAATGTCATTACATTTTATTTACTATTTACATATCATTTAAGTTTAGTAAGTCATTTGACCAGTTAATGACTTTTTCACTGCATACCAACAAGAGCAAAGTGAAACTTCACAAACGCCGACGTACTCTTGATTTGCTTTGTGGCAAATGAGGAAAAGTGATATTCAAGCTCTGCACTCTAAACAAATAATGTTTGGGAGCATTATGAACCAATGAGGGTTTGGGCAGTAGTGATATTAGTATCTCCTTAATAAAACATTAAGATTGCTGAGCAGCTGTGCCAAAATGTGAGCATAAAAAGTCGACATTTCTCCTTCCAAATAACTTTCTTTGGCTGCAGGACTTCAACTGTACTTCTCTGGAAATGTTCCAAAAGCTTGTCAGCTATATTTCTGTCACGGGTTCAGCATCTTTTCAGTTCATTTTCCCATTTTCTGCTCCTAATTCCCACCTATCAGTCACTTAATATAGGTCCACATACTCACTCTCTTTGCCAAATTGTCTGATGTGCCTGATATACGCCTCCCTGCCAGCTCCCTTTCTGACTCTGTTTGTCGAGCAGCTGATTGCCTACCTATTAATGACTTGCTTTTGAACAAAGACCACGTTATCTGCCTTTAACGATAACTGCTCTACCTCTGCATCCTGCTCATGGGTCCACATTATACCTTATAATATAACAATTGTTTTCAATATTTATTTGTCCCATTATCTGCCCGCCTGTTAGCTGCTCCTTATTTGGGTCCAGGGAGAGTAGCAACTGAAATGAAAATGGCCAATGTGGGTTTTAACATCCACATCGGATATAAAATCATGTCATGTATCGGCTTTTCTTTTTTTAAAGAAATGTTTAGAATCAAAAATAACACCGTTCTGGTTGGTGATGTTTGCCATAAAAACACACATTTGGAAAACAAGAGCCGAAGTCAACGATCTCCGGTGACAGAGGCTGATCTGAAGCGTAGGAATACAATAGACTACAAGACGAGCGGACTCATGAATAATAAAGTTGTGTGTTTTATCTACAGCAAAAAGGTCAATCGTTGAATTTAAAGTCATTGTCATGTAAGTAAGTCAGTATTCAAAGCCCCAAAGAATCAAAAGAGTGATACCAAGTGATATGGTGATATTACAGCTGACCAGGGCACGTAAAGGTGTCGTGTAGGAAGCATCCAAGTGAGATAAAGCAACACTATGAACTCTGATTCACATGTACCGTCAACAAGAATGTGGGAAGGTTTTCCGTGTGATAAATTCTCACTCAGCTTGGCGATGCTCTCACTTTCTGCAGCAACTTTTTGGGTCATTTTACTGGATGGGGATCCCTGCGGTGGAACAGCAAAAGAAGAAAAACGATTTCATACACAACATGATACATTTTGTATTTATGGAAATGTGTGACATAATAGTGATGTATGTTGTTATGACATTCATGAGATTACCGCATTTGAGATAAAGAGTACACTTCTATTCATTTGGTCTGAGGCTGCACTACTCTTTCTTCCAGTTGGAGGGGGCGGTCCTGAAACCCTGGAGCCTGAGGCTGTGTATAAAACACCCTGAGGCCTGGATCGCCGATAACCAGTTGGCCTGGCGCTGGTAGACTGATCAGGAACTGCGAAGACATTCACCATTATTGACCTTTGTTGTTTGGATAAGATTTTCTTTTAAGAATCTTCTTACATCGTATGCTCATACATATTCTAAAAACAAAGTCAAAAGTCATTCCTTAGATCTCAACTACCTGGCAACATTTTCAAGCAATTACCTTAATCTGTTGTCAGTCAAGTTAACGATCAAGTAGCCAGAGCAACTTCCCATGGTTGTGTCTCAGATTTACAAATATCTCATACTTTATACAGATGAAAAATGCTGTGTTGAAGCCGGTCCAGTGTGTACCGTGTACATGTCTTTTGCATACGCTTTGAATTAGAGCCTACTGGTTGCAGCATGCAGTTTGCAGTTTAGGTGTAATGGTTGTATATCCAGATTCCATCGCTGAACTGATTGAGTTGTTGTTTTAAATCTTTAATCTATCAATCTGCTCCATATCATCGTGTCAAAATAATGGGCTGTGGAGGGAGTTGTGAAAGTGCCCGGACCTGACCCTGCTGTATCTGTGCTCATTAGGACCACCTCCGCTGATGCGAACAGAAAAACACACTTTCTGTGTGATCCTCGTCAGAGCAAAGAGCAGATTCCAGGAAACACGCAGGATCACAAAGATGCTACAGAAAGAGCCGAGCTGGATGTGCCGAGAGTGAAGCAAAAGAAGTCACACTCCTTTGATGCAGAAGATTCGACACTCAGAAAATGACCTAGGTTTAGGAGTGAGTACATTTCAGTGCACTTTTAATCCGCAGAGCCCGTAATAGAATGTGGTAACAAAAAGGAATAAAAATAATCTATGTGATGGTTGAGATTAAAAAACATTTTTGAGCTGTGATTGTGATCTGTGAAAAATTCATTGACCTTGAAACCGAATGTCTTTAGTGTACCGGTACAAGATAATCACAGTTTGGTTTGTTGCTACGTGATAAAAAAATAAAACTGCTGTGGATTACTTTTAACAGTTTTTGACAGATTGGGTACTGAAGCAAGGCTATTCACCAAGCAACTTTGTCACAGTTAAATTGGATGCCTACTTTAATAGCAATCGTTTTAATTATGATTAAGAATGTTATGCTAATAATGCAGATGCTTATTATGAAAAGCTATTTGTTGCGTGTGGTTACTGCTCTCTTCTATGGGCATTGCCGGTTGAATCAACATGACTTAGACAGCTGTCAGAACAAATAAATAAACGGCGATAAAAAGGCCACAGAGGCGGCGGAACTGGATTACTGGTGCATGTCTTTTTATATGAGGAGATAATTGCAGCTCTCTCAGTACAGGTGAGGTTCAAATGAACACAACAATGAGGACTACAATCATACGAGGGAAACAAATCGATTATCATCAGTCTGAATTCGTAGAAAACAATTTCATTTCTGTACCATGATGATAATATATATATATATATATATATATATTAACCGTTTCACTGTTGAATTATGGCTGATATATATATATATATATATATATATATATATATATAAACCCTTTACCTGAGTTACAACCTGTGTGATGCATTAGAGACTACATACATTAAAGGAGCAGTGTGTAGGAATAAGGGGGATCTGCATTATATTCATAACCATGTTTTTATTAGTATATAATCGCCTGAACCCAAGAATCTTTGTGTTTTTTCGTTAGCTTACGATGAGCACTTCATATCTACACAGGGAGCGGTCCACCAGAGGGCCTTTTGCGTTTTTCTATGTCACCTTAAGGCCACCGTAGTTTTTGACAGGCTTGGGGTATTCACTGGTCTATTATTTATTCTGCAGTAATAGCCGGACCTCTAAAGCTGTCAAATAAACATAGTGCAGTAAGAAGTACAATATTTGCATCCAAAATGTAGTGGAATATAAATGACCTCAAAATTGTATTTAAGTATAGTTCTTAAGTAAATTAAGAGACTTCACAATCATGTAGATTTGCTCTTACCTACCACAGTCAGAGCTCAGCAGTCCAGCCTTCGGCAAATTCTCCATGTTCAACACTTGAGTGACGTGCTTTACATCAGGCGGGAACTGGCAACTGCGAGGGATCAAGTCCAAAAGACCAGCTCCACTGAGAAACATATCTTGATCAAAAAAAAAGAAAACCATGTCAGATTTAGCTATATAATAGAATAAGCCAAAACGCATCATCATGACATTACATCACGCAACAAAAGTAACACTTAGATCAACAGAAAAATACAAATGACAAGCTGTCTTTACTGGCAAGTAATGTACGTGTGCACGAAGCAGCCAGCGCTGAGTGCAGCTGTTAGCTCTGCTGAGCCATTTCAGAGTTGAACAAAAAGCATCACTCTCAGCCAACTACCACAGAACAGCCAACTGTTTGTCTCTCTCTCTCAACACACATACACACCATTATTATATCAACTCAGAACCAATCTACTCAGAGTGAAGGCCAGTGACTAACTTCAGTGCTTAGCTATAGTATCGCTTAAATAACCACACATGGAGGGGGAACTTTTAGGTAGGCTGATAAAGAAAGCTCTTATTTTTGCGTTAATCATTACCATCATGTGACATCCCTGTAGGCTCTGTTTTCATGGTGAAGATTCTGCGGACTTTACAGGTCGCAAACAAAGTGATGCCATCTAGTGTCAAAAACCCCTTGAACAGTGCACCGGTGAACGATACAAGGTCGATGCACAAAGTAGACCACTGAGACAACAGAAAGAATATAGGATTTTGAAGTTAAAAGAGTCTCTGAGAGGAGTTCAATACCTAGAAGAAATGTAATCCAACAACAATAATAAAAAGCACATAGCTGAACGCAAAAATACAAAAAGAATATGTCACAGATGAGATACTCACAATACTACGTTTCAATCCTACAAAAGGTATCTTTGCATGCAGAGGTGTGGCAGACAACTCTTTATGTACTGTTGATAAGTAAAGTCTTCTTTTCAGGTGCTCTGAATCAGTTAACCTGTGCATAACAGACAACATAACATGAATTATCAGCAGCATCTATAGTGTCATAAAGTAGTCCTGTGCAGAAAAAGACAGCTTTATTGGTCTGTAAGATAAGCTCTTAAAGGTGCTTTCACTTTAAAGTAGTGCAGTGAAATCAGCTGTCATGACACTCTAATGAAAGACCAGCAACACCTGCCATATTTCAGATTCTTAAAATGATTTAATGTGTGATTACAAAAGTAGATTAGTCACTTTATAGTGAGAGATTATTTCAACTTCTGACAGTATGTCCTCCTAATTTTGTTTTCTGTATGGCTTCCATTACATAACACAATCTAAACAACAGCATCTATACTGTACACATATAGTCTGTAAAATATATATATATATCAAATATAGCCTGTGTGTAAAATTGTACCATGAACTGAATTCATACATGATGAGTTTAAATAAAAGACTCCAATATTAAATATAGACGTCTGAAGAGTCTTGGTTGCACACACTGTGTTTCATTGATCATAAGAACATTGGTAGCTCACAGAGTGGCTTTCTTCTTTCTATCAATAAACATCCACACACATTATAATATGTTTGATAAATGTGGCTTATTCCTTTGTATTAAACCTTGTATAATTGACTGTGGCTGGTAAGATAAAAGCTTTCTTTGAAGAAAGCAGTTTAACAATATATTAAGCATGTATAAATGAATATTTAAGCAAATTACAGTACATAATAGGTATTGCTAATATAATCAACTTTTTAGGAGGCTCAAGGGATTTTCATGCTAGATGTAAACAAGCTGTCTTTCAATATTTTCTCCAGTGGTCTGAGGGGAATTCACTGTGATTCAGTTATTATTTGCTATATTTCACTGTACATTATAACATTAAATAGTATCTTATGTAAGTGTTAATTAACTCCATCTCTGCAACAGTAATAAAAAAATAAAAAATTAAAGATTTATTGAGATCTAAAAAAGTGCAGGCTATAAAAAAAGAATATCTGAAAAACAAACTATTGAGCTTGCTGTACTTACACAAGCTCAATGGAAAAATCTTTACACTGGGGAATATTCACTTGAAGGACCAAGAATCTTTGGAGAAGTCCAACTATGAAAAAAAAAAAAAAAAAAAAGGCAAATAAGTGAATTACTATGTGAGCATTACAAAATATCATTTACCAATAGATGCATGTGTGGTGACTTACGTGACATTTTCCCATTCTCTGGCATTTGCATCTTGACGGTCTGGCTGCTACCATCGAGACAGTAAACAAACCCTTTGACTTCTTTATTGTACTCCTAAGAGAGGGGATAATACAGAAAAGACCTTGCTCACTGGAATGACCATTATTGTGTGCCTACACTAAGTATAGTGCGTGATTGAAAGAAGACTGCAGAGTGCACATGTTTTTATGTGAGCATGATGTTTGAAAGGCTACGTGTCAAGAGCAACTCTTCCATGACATAAAAATCCAATGTGAGCAAGATTATTCTCAGAAAAAAGAAGCT
Organism: Cottoperca gobio; assembly: GCF_900634415.1. NCBI lineage: Eukaryota > Metazoa > Chordata > Actinopteri > Perciformes > Bovichtidae > Cottoperca > Cottoperca gobio. The sequence continues at coordinate 15,463,576 of NC_041359.1, forward strand.
AAATACTGATAACACGAGTTTGCATGTTCCCACATTAGTTAACAACAAAGCTGTCTCATGATATGTGTATAATGTGCTGGCTTCCCACATGTTCAAGTAGTAATCTGTAGGATACATCTAATTTATGGCTTAATTCAGTCAAAGTCTGCAGAAATCCTTCAGACTTTGTTAACTGTATGATGTGTATTGAACTGCATTATATTGTATGTGTTGTCGTCCATCCAGGCAACGTGTGCTAGCTTGACGTAGAGGACATGAAGGCTAGTCAAATCCCTGTCAGTAAAGGCTCAGGTAAACTAGCAGATAACTCACCTTATGTATGGCTGACGGACCTCCGCAAAGTTTCCATTTTGCTACAGGGTCTTTTCCTTGTCCACTAAAGATCTCAACCACAGCTCCACCCTGAGAGAAACAGCATTGGTTCTCACTGTTAGCCTGCAGCTAGTTATATGCTACACGTCAAGCTAATTAGCCCAAGGGCCAAAGTTAGTCGGGTCAAAAGAAACGTACCTGGTAATTATTCCTGAACATTTTACGTGACGTCACGCCAACGGTTGAAAGTGCTTGTTTATCGAGATTAGAAGATGTCGTTGTTTTACTACATATCTTTAACATTTCACTGAAAAGCAACGTGAGTAAAATGAAAGGTGTAAGATGCAGTTGTAGGACAGCTAAACACAGAAGACATGTCTCCATGGTTACCAACGCTACCTGGCGCTACAGTAGCCACTGGCAACCGATGACGGTTGAAGCAGAATGCTGCGGTAACGTTCTGAACTAATGGATACAGAATGTGCACGTGATTTGTATTGTTTAGTTTAAGTGCTTCACTGTGCGTGTCCATGACAAAACATGAGGCAAGCTTATATCGATGCATAATTTAGCAATGTTGAAAACGCTTATTCATTTTGTGCATTTGCATGCGGATGAAACATTTATTGTTTTATTATTTTACTTTAAAAGAAAATTTTGGTCAGATTTAAATGATTATGTCTTCAATACCACATTGTTATATATATATATATAATATATAATTTGTTAGAATAACAATATGACTAACACTTTACTGATTTTTGTTGTTAACTTTTATTAGGACAATTCTTTATTGATAATATTCTTTATTGGTTTTAGGCTCACAATTAAATTCAATGCCTAACTCTCCTAAACAAACAATAAAAACAAGTTCTTAGAATGTTACAGACATATAATTGATTAAACCCCCTGAATTAAAATTAATATATTTTCTAATGTCTGTCCTTATTTAAAGATTTTATATATTTTTTTACTTATTATTATTATAATTATTTAATTTTCAGTACCTGGATTGTTTTGTTTTGTTTTGTTACAGCTCTCCTGTATTGGGTTATGAACTTGTTGTGCCTGACGTGATATTATGTACTTAAAAAAATAAAAGCCTTTCGATATATAATTGACCAACATTACTTATTGCCATAGTGATGTTACTGTAACTTCCATGTGGCTCTGTTTTCATTTACCTCGCACCTATGAATTTCATAACAGCGATTTATATGAGTTCATATAACTACTTTACTTGTTTATGTCCATGACCATGATTTGGGGATCCAAAGTGTTCAATATATAAGATAAGGCATTGTGAAATAAATGTTCATATGAATACATTTTGACAAAATATATGATATGACCATGAAATTTAGCTTGACATTCTAAAATGTTATTTCGTCCTACTTCTTTTTGCAAAACAACAGATCATCATCACAAAGTCATTATCTGTCAATGAAACAATGTTGGATATGTATTTCTCTCTTAACTCCGCTCTCCAATCTGATCACTGCACTCCTCAAGGACAAAACAAGAGTTTATCATACCAGACAATATCACTATAGGGTTTGTAGAGTGCATGGGATGTTTGAATAAATATCATACCTAAAGATTTTGCTAAAGAAAAGAGTTAAAAATAGACCTGTATTAAAGTTGTATCTTCCCTTGAAATACAAAAATCCATTATTGTGTCATTGTCGCTTTCTTTGTTTACCCTGGTAGCAGGTCTATTATGAGATCAAAAAGATGTCTTTTTAATTAGCTACAGAGGGAGACCACATCCGGAAGTACAACGTTATGGCTTACCGCTTATTAACATTTCTTGCATGCCTCTGACTTCAAACACAAGGTGGTCTCAGTTATTTATGAATATAGAACAAAAGACACCACAGAAAAGAAATATGTCCAGTCACACCTATGACTACTGTGAGTTTTGCCACTACAACATTTAATATCACTGTCTCCATTTGCATTTGCATGGATTTGTTTTTGTGTTCAGGCTCGCTGTTTTAACAAAAACTAAACATTTCTCTCCTTTAAACATCTTCAGAATGAATCATGAGAATGCATCATAGAAAAAAAGCAATAGGATGCCAAGTCTTACAACCCTTCCATGAGTTGGCCATCCTGTCTCTTGTTATATTATACAACAGCTCTTTAGGACTCATATGGGAATAAGTAACAGAGATAGGTCAAACTGTGCAAATGGATTTTATATATGATATCACTGTATCCAGATGGTGTCAACCCTGCAAAGTATTATTAATCTGAGAGTTCATCTTCATCACATGTGCAGTTTGAGTTCTTTTGGCTGCTTCTCCTTGCACCAGTTTCACATTCACTGTATTGTAAATGCAGGAGCTTATTTCCAACATCTTTTTTTTTATAAACCATTATATCCTCTGGGTTAATAATTTCCTCACATTGACATACCTGACATTTTCACATGTGGAATTGTACTTCTGTGAAATGGATGTACTAAAATGTACCTGAAACATAACTACTGTATATGCTCATGATACACTTTACCATCATTAAGTGCTATAATGAAGAGCACTTAGAGAAAGTACTTCTACAAGTAGTTCCTTTAGCTGCATCATCCTTGGGCTTATAATCACAGTGAAGAGGATCTCCTCTCTATTACTGCTTTATTGTGACACTCAATGCAGAATTGTGTAAGATGGAAACAGCGTCAACAGAGCATGGCACGGTGAAAGTTTCATAATTAACTTTTTTTTACTCTACAGGAATGGCTTGACACTGATTGGGACAGACAGCATCATTAAAATAAAGCCTGGCATGCAGTGAACACTGACGAAGCCGATATGGAGAAATCAGTTAATAAATCAGCGCTTGTTAGCATACTTAATTATGACTAATTATTCAGTCATTATTTTGAAAAGAATCTATTCATTTGCATCAGTCAAAACACATCAATTAGTGTATACAATGTTAGTTTTTATATACTGTAGAGTGACAGTAACACAAGCTGTTTTCCCAAAAGATTTCCTTATGATAAAACTATGAATGCACCTAAGGGGTCCAGATTTAAAATCACCATTACCTTGACTGATGATCAGCATTTCTTTTACACAGCATTTGGTTTCAGCTTTTCTTAGAAGAGCTTGTTTTTTTGGGAAAGGAGGGAAGCAGGGAGTGATGCATCTCAGAGTATATCACACACGCAGCAGCTGACTTATACCGTAAACCTATTTGCATTGATCCAGTGTGTGTTTCTCTTCCTAATGCTCATCATCGCTGAAGCATAGGCTTCTTACAAAGTAAAAAATGTAATCACTACAAGACAGTGGAGAAAATTGCTTCCCAGAAGGGAAAATATACTGTGTACTATTAAAGCCGCTCGCATCCAAAGCTAGAACATTTGTTGTCAGTAGGTGCGTTGCATTTAATATTTAGCCAAATATTGATTTAATTGCTAAAATAAAATTAATATCAATTCAATGCTTTTATGGCAAAAGATATAATGGAAAATCTGTTTTTTTAAGTGTTTTTTGAGCGATCATTCATTAAAGTGAGGAAGCTTTGTTTTCAATCACCATTACAAACATTGCTGTGACAACATATTAGATTCTAACTTAATTTCTCAGCTTCTTGTGTAAATGTTCAACCTTGAATGTGCAACATCTATTCATAGAGACTTGCCATAAGACTTATCATAAGTTCACAAAGACAAACGAATCAAAGTGAGAAGTCAGTAATCAGGGTCGTTACCATCCTTCATAGTCTCACTTTCGCTCTCGCTGGTAGCAAGTGGGACACATTCTCAACCACTATGACCTCTTTTTATACTCCACAAAGCCATGTTTCTAACCTTAAATAGAAACTGATTGAGACAATCATAAAGCTTTTTATACCTTATGTCTTCTCATATTCCCCGAAAAGTGTGAATTTACTTATTATCTTGAATATATTAGGCGCCCAATCTCTGACCCACATCCTTGAAATCAATCATATGTGTAATATTATTGTCAACATTTGCACTAATTTAATTTAAAACCTAATTCCTGTCTGGGGTAAACTTGGTTAATCTTTGCATCTGTTGCATAACATTCAACATCTGTCCTGTAACTTAGGCCTTTTGAATTTGTAAATATTAACATAAATTATGGCGTAAGTCCGTTTAGCTGCTTCTGTTTCAGGGTCTAGGTGTCATGCAGGTATGCTCACTATCACACTGCCGTGGCTTACTGGGACAATGAATAGGACAGAAGCATCTTTAACGTCATTAGAAAATGCGGACATAATATTTGATCAAAATAGAGAAACATTTCATGTATATTAAGTGACCAAAACCTTTAGTTTGAAATTGCCATTGGATACTGGTCTGCTGAATCCAAGCTGCTCCACTCCTGATAAATCCGTTTCTGACCTCAACTAGAAGTGGCAATCCTTCTGCTGGAATAACCTTTGTTACTGAAACTCCAATGTGATTTGATTAAAAAATAAGAATTCATTTTGCCTTAATTCCCCACTGTATGTTGCACAAGCTGTGAAATGATATATCAATATACTGGCTTCAACTCATATCGCAGTGAATCAATCTTTCTATAAATTCTCTACCAAGGTTTTTATTTTATCTTCTTCCATATCATAGTCATTTTGGATTACAACCTACTGCATATCATAGTCATTTTGGATTACAACCTACTGCGATTTTATCAAGTATCACATAGAAGAGAACACCTGCACTAGAAAGTGAGCTGGAAACAGATAATGAGCATGGCACTGATATTCAGTCAAATTAGCCTGAGGCATATACGCCAAAGTCAGTAAAGTATCTGACACGAGGGACGGTGTTGATTAATTTGTCAAAGTATGCAGTTTCCAAATTACATTTCCTTTTTGTTCTGAAAGAAGGGGTCACCTCTATGACTGGCAATAATTCACATGCAAGGTTGCAGACAAACAGGCTGCTTTCAGTCTTTAAGGTGCTCAATTTGGATAATCATGTCAGCCGTGAGCGAGGTTTATTGCTCGGCTGCAGGGTAGCAGATAAATGGGAAGAACACACACAGTAGTATCACTAGTGCCTCTTTCTGTGTGTTTCATCTTTAACACAACTGTGCCCTGAGACGAGGCTTTGGAGCAGCAGAAATTGATGAGTGTGTCTGTGAAACGCAGACACTAAGCTGGTGATCTTTGAATTGGCCAGGACAACGAGGCACATGATGAAAATGCATTGCCTTTGTGATCTTTGTGAAGATAACTGCAGAGCTCTCCAGCTGGTTACAGTAGCTTAGCTCCAACAAGGAAATGATGATATATGAACTATGCCACATTAAGTCATCCATGCTCAACTAACCCCCCAGTCTAATGTTATTTTCTACCTAGGAAGATGAAAGTGTTGCAGCATAAGCCACACAGACAGTTAACGTGCACGAACAGGACCTCAATTCCGACAAGGTCCAGGCCTACAGTCTGTTGTAATATTGTATTTCTTTCTGGTCAATTTGCTATTCTAAACTTCTGCAACCACAAATTTAAACTTGCATCACAGAAGATGTCTCTTGCCACTTTGTCACTCATTCCCCTATGGATGGGGGAGAGTACTAATGTATTGCTGCTTCTGAATCTGACTCCTCTTGACACAAAAAGCTGACAGTTATTTGACTTCTTATAAAGTTCATGCATCTGATGTTTGAAAAGGTAAATGCTTCTCAAGGTAGCAAATAGGACATGTTTACTCCTTTCCCCTCTCTCTCTCTGCTTCCTAAACATACCCTGGCATGCCAAAAGTCACACAGGGTAAAGAGGTAAAATCAAAATAGTTATTACATGTAAAAACAAGTTCCCATCTTTGCTATCAGGTCTTTGTTCATTTGTACTAATATATGCAAAGGATATATACTTTTAAATGTCCACTCATCCACATTAGACTTTTGAGAAAGGATTGGTATCTAAGCATTTGCTAAGCATTTGTGCATTTGGTAAGGTATATATATATATATATATATATATATATATATATATATATATATATATATGCACTGTAATACCTGTAGGTGCTGTCACTGGTTAAAGCACTCACTCCACACAAAAACCAATCCAAGCAAGGAACACAGAGTCTGTTACCTTAGATTGGAAATGTATCCTGTCTTACATCATTTTAGATGTCCAAAAAACGGGGATAGAGCTGGAGTGTTTTCATGGCAAAGTCTCCCTCAACATGACAAGAGCTGGCAACACCAAACGTGTATGCTGGCAAAGCTAATAGCTCATTCTCATCAGGTTCTATTAATGCGTTGTCATGGTGGATGAATGGAGTGTCAAACAAAGGAGAGATTTACAGGCCTCATTAATTTCCACTCTGATTTAACTTATTGGTTTGTTTTTTGCTGGAATACTTGAATCTGAATCATTTGATGGCTCCCTCTTTGTGCACAGTATTATTCAAATTCACTGGAGTTAGACAAGATAGACAAGTTTAATTAAATATTGCAAATGTATTGACTATTCATCTATTGATGAATTGTTTGCAGTTCACCTTTCTGTCAGGTTGTGATGAATAAAACCATATAGTAAAATATAAATCTTGCTCATCTATGCTCACTGTACAACAGGCAAACAGAACAGTGGCTGCTCAGCGGGCAATGATTGAAGGCTGCAGGACTACAGGACTACAGTAGGCAGCTCCCACATGCAAATGTGTGTTAATGTAACACAGTGTGCAGTTGCACGGTTGCACATTATTGCCCATCTCTTTATAACACTTTTCAATGCATTGTTAATGTATTTTTAGTACAATACAATAATAATGTAAAAACATTGCATTTGATAAAGTTATATTTATCTACATGGCACATGACAAGCTGTGTTCACAACTCCATTGGTGGAGTTAGTCATTAAAAATAGTTTGGCTGCTTCTCACTTTGTGTGTGTTTTGTTCCTGTGTTCTCCTTTTTTTCAACACTCAAAAACACCAAATACACATCAGGTAGACTTGACTGACAAGAACAAATTGGAAACCTCAAGATTCATCACAAAGATACAACATCAGGTCCAGATAGCGCTGTAGTCTACACGCACAGGGGGATTTGAAAAAGGGAAATTGTAATCTGCTCATCTTATTGATGTTATCAATATTTTGTTAATTGAGTCAAGCAAAAATTATGTCTCAAATACTAACTGGAATGAGCTTTTGTGCTCATTTAATGAGAGGTAAGCTGCTGCTGGACAGTCGAGACTACTGAGAAGCGTTGGAGGGAAGGCCAAATTTTATAACCAGCTCAATTCTTTTCATGTCGCTGGACAGCTGTGAATAGATTCAAGACGGGTCTATCGACCGTCCTTTGTGAAAATGATGGTTTTGTAGTGTGTGTGTGTGTGTGTGTGTGTGTGTGTGTGTGTGTGTGTATGTGAGTTGGAGGGAGAAAGAGACAGAAAGACAGAATTGCTTATTTTCTATTGGCACAGCTTTATTGAGAGCTCAGTCGTGGTTTCGTTTAACCCCTTAAGAAGCGCCGACAGCTGCACATCACGCTACCCATACTAATCCACTCTACCTGCCAATAAAGACTGCTCTGTCATTTTCAACTGATCACAGTGTTACCTTTGCCCTGTCATTTTGTTTTTGTTCTATAAATAAGCCTACTGTAGTTTTTGACTTAGACTCAGTGGAGGCGGCCTCATGCACTTGATCCCTCACAGATGCCAGCTTGTGTGTGTGTGTGTGTGTGTGTGTGTGTGTGTGTGTGTGTGTGTGTGTGTGTGTGTGTGTGTGTGTGTGTGTGTGTGTGTGTGTGTATGTGTGTTTGAGTATAGCACCTCGGAGGTGGGCTTGGCAGTGTGATAATGTTGCAGTTGTTAGTATCTTCCGGCAAAAATCATGCATTTGCATTGCAAGCAATTTGGTTTATGGGTGGCTTTGTTTGCATTGTTGTTGTTAATAACCCTCATTGTATGTGAGCTAAAGCAATCACAATGTAAAGATCGTTTATGAACTTATAACATACAAAAAGAGAGGCACTTGTCACTTGTGTGCACATGGGTCTATGTATCCCTTTTAACGTGCACATCCTGTGTGAAATATAATAGCAGTTACACATAATAAAGCTTTGAAAATAAAGTTTTGTTATCTGAGGGTCAATGTTGCTAAAGACTTTGTGGATTCAGAGTGAATCCTGGTTGGGAGAAATGTCACTGCATGGAAACAACAAGATGTGTGATTCAAGCAATAATTCATGCAAAATGTGTCCTTGTAGTAATGTGCAGCAGCTGTGGACAACTTGAAAAAAAAGCTTTCTCAAACCATTTGCTGCATAATTTACTTCTCTGCCGTAATATGTTGCAAACAGTAGAAGTTTCTCCAAAATATGGCTAAATACACATATTGTGTCTCACTTTTGCATAAACACTAAATATTATTGTTTGCATACATGTTCTGAGCTGTGACTTATGAATAGTATACTTTTATTTCAAAACATATTACCCTTAAAAAAGTCAACGGCAATCAGCTGCAAATTCACTTACAGAAGAGTTTTGTTATTGCTTTTATTTAATACAACAGCCCATGAAAGCATTGATCAGGGAGGGAAGGGAATCACGGTCTTGTACTTACAACATGATGAGAGGAAACGGTTGCTGTCAAATGTATTGTGTTTGCTACTTAGGTTTGACTCACTTTTAATGAGGAGCTTCTAAAATGTAGCGTAACTGCAGTTATGTTTTTATGATCTTTGAGTCACTGAATGACATGTTAATCAAAACATGACACATG